>NC_133202.1:38017341-38019841 GCF_958299795.1 Porites lutea
AGTAAATTTCACAAAATCGAAAAATCCCAGCTAATCTAAATTATCATTCGTCGATTAAGAAAAGTCAGTCTAGCGGGTTTACGCTGGGCTCAGAAAACGAAAACCATGTTTCGTGACACTTAGAACTTTTTTCAGCTCGACTGCCGGTCAAAGTTTTCAAAACACTAAATGACCGGCAGTCCTATATTCTCAGTACATTTGCTTGACTTTTCTGCCGGTCATTTAGTGTTTTGAAAACCTTGACCGGCAGTCGAGCTGAAAAAAGTGTCACAAAACATGATTTCGTCCTCTGAGCCCAGCGTAAACTAAACGCTATATACTTGAGATCTATAACGCATCAGGATCGCTTGACTTTTCTTAATGGACATGTGATAATTTAGATTAGGTGGGATTTTTCGATTTTGTGAAATTTTTTGAAAATAGAAGACTGCCGGTCATTTAGTCAGTTTTGAAAACCTTGAACGGTTACTGGCCATATAGCCACAGCGATATTCGCTAAAATAAAATGTAGACCAACAGCTGAAACATTCGATCGCTATAGTGGTCATGTCACGGAATTTCAAACTGCTAACCAGCTGATATTTAATCAGCAAAATATTTGCACTATTTGTTTTAGTTTATGAGCTTTTATGGTACAAGGTTGCATTCATGTGCGCTTAAATAATTCAACTGCCTTAGCGCAGCGCAAAACTTTACTGACAACAACAATTTATGTTGCCCAAATAATCGCAAAAGCATTTTCTTTAATGGAGGTCATGATTGAAGCGGAATACTTGCCATTCAAAAGAAAACGAAGAGACTAACATGTCTCTGACCCGGCCTGGGAGTGTTTGGAGACCATTATCATTATCATTGCATTATGCCCGGTTCTTTCTAGTCTGTATATGCGTCTGCCGCGGGGGAGAGAAACGTCTGAATAGCCTCTTTGCGTGACTTGATCTCGTGTTCAACTTTCGGTAAACACGAGAACAGTTCACTTTTGACAAATTTTGTTAGCATGAGCTGAAAGAGCACATTAAAATTAAGTAACGTGAGAATTTTCAGCCGTACATCTCAAAAGTAGCGACTGCAACGGCCGCCGAAAGTTTTAGAAGCATTTGTATGAGAAAAACAACTTTTGCTACCCCCGACGCTTGCATCCTTGTAAATTGTAAATTTTTTAAACTGACGTTAAATCTTTCCCATTACGCATTTAAGGGCTCAAATTACCTGATATGAATCAAAGGGAGATTTGAGCCCTGTAATGCTTATAGTAAAGGAACCATTTCATGAAAGTTTTGAAAATTTCGAAATTATAACCCTTGCGAAATGAATTCCCAGAGTTCTGGGAATTCCTAGGAATTCCAATTTATTCCAAGACATGCAAATGAGCAAAGATAAAAAACCTTGGAATATTTGGGAATACTTGGGAATGGGTTAAAACACCAGTGGGAATTTTTGGGAATTCCTAGGAATTCCCAATAATTCCAAGTTTGAAGGATACTGTCTTTGGAACTTATGGGAATTATTGGGAATTGCTAAAACACCAATGAGAATTTGTGGGAATTCCTAGGAATTCTCAATAATTCCAAGTCATTGTTAACTTGGAAACACTGGCTTAATTTTTAGGAAAAACGATAACTGTTCAAAGGTAATAAAAAGCGTGAAAAATTTTAATCATTTCTTTAATCGCCTATAACAACAAGGATTTCTTGACATTAAACAGCATCTATATACAACATTTATTGCGACTTAAATCTTTAAAAAAAAATTATCAACAATAAGCACGATACTGAAAGCTTATTCAAAGTGCCACTTCTCGTACCTGAGCTTTCCAAACATGTCCACAACACGTTTTTCATCGCGGCTTTGCCTAATAAAAGATCATCGCTTCTTGAAAAAACAATACGAAATTTTCTTCTCGCTGCTTATACCTCAAAAGCGTTGGAATATTTTATTTAGCTCTGAAAACGACCGCTTTTTTCAACTTGATCATCATCGAGCAAAATCATCCGCCATATTTGAGCTATACTGGTTACCAGTCTCCCCACTAAGTGAATTGCGTCATCACGTGCGCTTTTTGAACCAATGGCAAAGTGTGAAATGAAGTTCCGTTTGGTGAGTTCAAATTCACGCGGACTTTCATTAGCAAGAGCACAAGTATTTTGCATCCGAAATTGACGTTATTTTAAACGCGGATTGTTCATTTATTTTGTTGTTGACACATGAAACGTGCTTCCAGTCATGTCCGAGAACGATAAGTCAGCTGGATTGTGAAAGGTAAAGGTACGTTCCTGCTTCGTAATGTGTCTTCTGATGGTAACCACGTACTCAAATAATGAAGCTGGAGATCAAAGTGAAATTATAGATCGTTCCGATATATGAACACGAAACTTCAAGATGGCATGGAAAACCATTTATTGGTTCCTTTTTGTTTACTGGAGACATAACTGTAGTCGTTGTTGCGAATGGTTGATGGAATTGTATGTGAAAAAGCTAATACTCGATCAGATTCTGGCGG